>NC_054540.1:48780086-48790086 GCF_017654505.1 Polyodon spathula
CAGAGGGATCTCACCTCATCACTGCAGAGATTGATTCCATTCCCTGCCACATGAGCTCACAGTCTGGAAGCCGAATGCATCTCAAAGCTGTGTACAGGCTGTCATGCATTGTTGAGGCTGGAACTCTCCAAGGTTCTGAATGATCTCACTGCACTGAACCTTTTCTTGTTCAATAACCTTTATGCACTACAAGGGTTCTATTAAATTGATTTAAAAGGTGTCTCATCTAAATAATGCTGCTGGTAATATAATTAAAAAGAAATGAATACACACCCCAAGCCATGTGTGGCTAATCATATTGAGCGGGGTTATCTTGTTGAGAGGAAGAACATCACAACTCAATATTTAGGACTCAAAACCACTTTTGTTTCACTTTCTTATGCTTAGACAATATTATATACGATTGCTTCTGTGTAAATTGTGCAGTTTTTTCTAAAAGGAAAAATGTTATGTTACAAAACACTTTTTTTTTTTTTTTAAATAGCATATATTCATGGGAGTGTGGCTGGTTCATGTGCAGCTGGGACGCGGAACAGGAACCACTTGAGCAGTTAGGCTCACCTGGATTAGCTGGGGGGCGTGTCCATAGAGGCTGGCGCAGCTCAAAAGGCATCTGCGCCACAACTCGAGCTACACAGAGGGTCACTTTTTTGACACTGAGGAGGAGAGTGTCTGCTTAGCAGGATTAACTACTATGGAACACTTCAACTGCAAGACGCTGGGAGGCCGGGACTTTGGGACCAACAACTGTAGGTTACTTTAGGGGATTTTGATCCCAAACAGTATGCAGAGGGTTTGTGGAGTGTAGCAGGTTCCTGGAGCGGGATGTATTTTTTAATGAGGCTAGCACTCATCTTATGTGGTAATCTTTTAGTTTTAGCTTTGTTTTGTTACCTTTATTAAATTTGACACTAGGGCTACCATTGCTGGTAAGCTAGTGGCAGGACGTGTGTGTTAAATAAATCTGCACAACTGTGCAGTGTGAAAACACCCAAATCTTTGCCTCTTTATTATTCAGTAGCGAATTCCTCTGTCACAAGGAGAAATACTAATATAAATATATTACTTAATATATACAATTTAATATCAATAGAACACATTCCTCGCAAACATATTATCTCAGTCGCTAATTTGTGTGTTGTTGTAAGCATACAAGTATTGGTACACTTAAATGTCTACCTCTTCCAGATCTGATAGATGTTCTTTTTTTAAATTGTTTTAATCCGGATCTTCAGTATTTCAGACATTCCGTTTGCATCAGTTCCAGTTTTACTGATTTGAAAAAAAAAAAAAAAACATCTATTGTGTTTAAATTATTATTAAACATTTGAAAAGCAATTGTGTTATGGTGTTATATCCCATGGGAGATGCAAGTATCCCAGTTATATATATAGATATATATATTATGAATATATATTATATATATATATATATATATATATATATATATAATATAATATATTAGACTACTGTAAAAAATGTAAAACCTGGCCAACAATAGTGTAGAACATATTTTTAAATATATATGTATAAGGATGCACAATTACTATTTCAAGGGAAATAAAAGTTGTGCTTTTATCAGTTCCATTTTACCACAAGCTTGACAAATTGTCTGATTTTGTTCCCACCTGGCAGCACCACCAGGACACCAGGTCAATATGCATGCTTTCTGTAGTGTTAGATGTGAAAACTCCAGACTCTCAGGCCCTTAGTTTTATATTCAAGGGCTTACACGTGAAACAACCCAGCATCTCTCACAATGCGACAGACAGTACATCCAGATTATCCCTAAAGAGGATTTCAAGTTTCTGGCTGAGAGATTTCTCTATAGAGGAACAACAACATTTTTCTACTAAACCACTGGAAATGCACTCTCAAATCAGAGATCAAAATTTACATGTTGACAGCATACCACATCTGGTAAAAAAGTGAATTGGTTTAAAAAAAAAAAGTTAAATGTTTTTCATAGTCAAAGTACTCATAGGTTTTCTTCTACATGTAGAAATAACTTTAAAATGGGATCAGATCTTTATGATGTACTTAACACTTTTTAAAACATTTACAATCACAGATCCTTCAGAGGAACAAACGACTGGGTACCAAAACATAGAATGAACTTTGAAATTACTTACAAAATATAACCAGACACGTTCTTCAAAATCACCAATCAGGTAGGATATAAGAACAATTCCAAGGCATTGAATATCCCCCGGAGCACAGTAAAGTGAGTATCCGGGCGAGAAGGGCACCAGTCAGGGAGGCCAACAAGAGGCCTATGGAAACTCTAAAGGAGTGACAGTCTTCCACAGCTGAGCTGGGAGACACTGTGCATACGGCAACTATAGCCCGGGTGCGTCACAAAACTGGCCTTTATGAAAAAAACTCACATCAAATCTCGGCTAGAGTTTGCAAGAAGGCATGTGGGAGACACTGAGACCAAGTGGGTCTGATGAGACCAAAATAGAGCTTTTTGGCCTTAATGCTAAGCCTAACACCACACATCATCCTGAGAACACCATCCCTACCGTGAAGCATGGTGGTGGCAGCATCATGCTATGGGGATGCTTCTCTGTGTCAGGGCCTGGAAAGCTTGTGAAGATAGAGGGCAAAATGGATGCAGCAAAGTACAGAGAAATCCTGGAAGAAAACCTGCTGAAGTCTACAAGAGACCTGGGACTTGGGAGAAGATTCATCTTCCAGCAAGAGAATGACCCCAAACATCTAGCAAAAAACATTAAAAACAAAAAGGTCAATGTCCTGGAGTGGCCCAGTCAAAGCCCGGACCTCAATCCAATTGAGAATATGTGGAAAGAGTTGAAAATTGCTGTTCACCAAAGGTCTACATCCAACTTGACGGAGCTTGAGAAATTTTTCAAAAAATGGGCAAAAATTGCAGTGTCCAGATGTGCAAATCTGGTAGAGACTTATCCAAATAGACTCATGGCTATAATTGCTGCCAAAGGTGCCTCTACCAAATATTGACTCAAGGGGGTGAATACTTATGCAATCAATTATTTTCTGTTTTGTATTTGTAATTAATTTAAAACAATTTGTAGATTTTATTTTGAACTTTGACATTATAGACTTTTTTTGTGTTGATCAGTAGCAAAAACTCCTAATTAAATCCATTTTGATTCTATGTTGTAACACAATAAAATGTGGAAAAGTCCAAAGGGGGTGAATACTTTTGAGAGCCACTATATATATATATATATATATATATATATATATATATATATATATATATATATATATATATATATATATTATCTGTAATGGTATGTTGTGTGTGTCCATGGGCCCAGATCACAAAGCTAACATCAGTCTTGAGTGTTATATGAATAGTAAAACTGAATTTTAAAAAAAAGACTGATTTTTAAGTAACTAGCTAAATACCATTATTTTCATCTGTGCAGTTTTACAAGTATTCATCCAAACGTGTACTGCTATTTTTTCTTGAGGTACAAACATGACGATAAAAAAGATATATATATATATATATATATATAGTTGCTGATAAAGATACGCACCTATTGCGGTCCTTAGCGCGAATATTGGGCAAGATATACACTAATGCAAGATGGATCACAAGAAGTACCGTCTTCAACAATGTTAATGCAGAAGGAGCAAGATTGCATTTGAGTTAATTTTTTTTTTTTTTTTTTTTTTTAACTCAATTGCATCTAACTACATTTTAGAAAATGATGAACATTAAAATTGAGGGTTACCATCTGAAAATATTTTACTGCCAGTTGTCATGAGATCCACATTGATTATATCCAGCACAGTTGGTTTAATCATGGTATTAATAGGACCAGTGTCGCCACACATTTAACAATTAGAGTCAATGCTAATGTCTATTGCTGGCAAATGAGAATTTGTAGCATAGCATATTAGATGTTTTATCATATAAATTCACTCATAAATGTATAATGCTGTTCCTGCCAAACAATAAATGTTAACCTCCAAGCCATTTCTGCTAATATATGTAGTTACTATTTATACAAGTTTAATGATGCTATTTGTATGTACAAATGCTAAAGAAACTGGCTATTTGAAAATTTCCATACGTCCAAATAAATACATAATCTATATATATATATATATATATATATATATATATATATATATATATATATATATATATATATATATACATTTTTTTTAATGAAAGTTGAATTAAAAAAATTACATTCGGCACTAGATTAATCAAGGAAAAATGTTAATGGTTAAAATCTTGTTGTGGGCAGTTTAATCTGATGTCATGGTGATGACGTGTCATACAGAGGCCACTTGTGGTGTGTAAAAAAAACACAGGTGGGTCCCTGAACAATTACTAAAGTGGACACAGTTTGCGTATTAGGAATTTATACAATACATTAGCTAGCTATGTCATATCTCTTAATTACTTCGATATGTCAGTTTTTAAGAGTGTCGTTTTTTTAATCAGCATATAACAATAATATTAAAAGAACATAAATATTGAAAATTGAAAACACTAATTAATCGATTACTAGAGTGCACATCAAGTGTTCATTGTGTATCATTTCTGAGACCAGAAACAAGGGAGTCGCTGAGCATTGCTTTGTGCTTTCGTTGTTAAGGTCCTGGACTGAAGACCTTCACTTTTTGTACTAAAGTATGTCCATGCCAGGTTTAATCACAACTGGATAAGCAGTTGAAATGCAGTGAAATCTAAAACACAAAGCACAGTTCTCATCTCAGACGGTAGTGACAACTGAATTAAAACACAAAATACACATTGTCAACTTAGTTGTATCCCTCACAAGCTGCTTATTTATTGAGTGTTCAGTGCCTTTGTTTTGCTCGTCTTTGCTCTTTGAAAAGTGTGTTTACTTTGAGGATTTTAGTTTTTGGTAAAACTTTGACCCTCTCTTTAAAATTACTGAGGTGAAAATGATAATGAGGCCAGTCCCTGATTCTTTGAACAACTCCTAGTTGTAGCATTGGCAAAAAACGTGGGGGAAAAACATGATAGCGAAATCATTTCACAGGACAAGGTCTGATTGGGCATGATTGTGCCCACCTAGCGCCCCATAATCAGATGCTAATCACCTTTGCTTAAGAGTTAGTGCCTTGCCCTGCGATCAAAAGTGAGTCCTAAACTTGCACTCCTTAAAAGCATTTGTATAATGTAAGTGAGGGCAATAGATAGTAAATAGAAAAAATACTGAATTGGGCATTGAGCCTGCAAGCTTTTGAACCACTTAAAATCAAATTTAACATTCGCATTTTAAAAATACTTTAATAATAGCATAAGTAATCACACAGACAAAATGCAATGAACCGCTGACACTCGCGCATATCTCAAAATGATGCCAATAGTACATAATGCAGCATGGAAATAGCGTTTGGTGCCTAAACGCCAATCAATGGAATAAAATTGTTAAATAATACTTTAGTGTTTGGTGTTTGCCTACGAGACTGACAATGATTGATATGTATAGGGTTTGTTGTATCTTAATATAAAATACACTTGCTTATACTGCATTTGTATTTTTAGCAGTATTAGCAATAAAAAGTATGTCTCTGTGACCGTACATGAATGTTTTTTTAATCCTGCGATATCCCGATATGGAAAGTATTACCGATATAACAATATCATATAAAAATGTTATAAACATATAAACACATGTTTCCAAATACACAGACACTCATATGTGTCGCTTATTCAGTTTTCAGTGGTTTCTTTTATCCAAGCAGGGATAAGCAGCCATGGTTGCTTACCTGCAAACTGCTCTCTGATCCCACTGGTATCTGGGGAGTTCATCTTGTGTAACTGCCTGGAAATACTCTTGGAACTTTGTACCCCATCTACTACATACTGTACTGTAAATGAACAAGATATAACTTAGTTCAATTATTGTTCAAGGTGAACTTGTACAATGCCCAGGTAAGACCACACTTGGAATACTGTGTTCATTTCGGTCTCTACACAACAAAAATGAAATTACAGCTTTTGAGAGGGTCCAGAGAAGGTCAGATTATGGCTAAAGATATAAATTATGAGGACAGGTAAAGTAAAAAAGAAACAGAGCATAGGCACATACTGCACAGACGGTGCTCACCACCATGTAATAAGCACACAACAAGTGAAAGGCTATAGTTAAATTCAATCTGAAATGTACTGTATATAGGAGGCTAGGATTGAATAATAATAAAAAAAAATGTTTTTAAAAGTTTAGTGAAGCTTGGTACCTAATCAAGGCAGTTATTGTGTTTACCATGTGACAGACTGGCATCTGGTTCAACTAAATAGTTAAATGTATAATGTAAATTGTAGTAATACTTAAGATAAGTCATATTAGATACTGCACGTTACCTGTAGATGCCTTATATTCATAGGCATGGACAATTGATTCATCTAAAAATATTGGCTAACATCAAAAGAAATATGTTTTTTAAATGTGCATGCACACCAACTGTACACCAAACAAATAAATAAATACATATCTCACTGTTTTGGCACTCACCAATTTTGCATATTTCATAGGATTGTTACTTACCTTACACACAAAGTCATGGGTGCATGGAATGGGTTGCCATGCCATATTGTTGCAGCTGATTTATTCAGACCCTTTGGGATACAGGATGCAGTCCTGGGATCCTGAGTCATCCTCTAATTTATAAATGTTCACATTTTTCTATATTTTATTTTATTTCCAAATTGCCTGTGGTTATAATATGCATTTCTGCATTTCTACCATATATTTCTATACATTAGCTTCGCCATACTTTATGTCATCAACTTTGTTCCTAAATAGTTTTGTGTATTTAAAAAACATATATTCACCTGGGAACATACATTCAACTTTTTTTGAACTTGAGAAGAAATCAACAGGGTGTGATATTAACCATTTGGATTTTTTTCTAGCAGTAAATAAAAAGCCACTGCTTGTTATGCCTGTAATCTGGTTTGACAGAACCCTCGCAGATCAACTCAGTGGTTCTGTTCATTGTCTAGTGTAGTCCTAGGGTCTCTATTATAATGATCAAAAGTTCTCCTCTTCTTCAACCTTTAACCAATACTAATATTTGTAGTTAGTGACTGTGGATACCAAATATATAATCCACTAAAAGTCAATACTTAAAAAAAAAAATGTTGTTAATAAAATTTACCCACAAATCAACATTAAGATTACACTAACAGTAATATAACAATACAAATATTATGTATGTTGAGTGACCTTCAGACTTAATTCATAATGATGTAGTTTTGTCTTTGGAGGAAGACTTCTGTTGTAAAATAAGTTAATCGGGCAAACTAAGCTATACAGTGTACTATGAAGTACAGTAAGAAGCATTTTCTAATGTTGTTTTCTTAGATTTATTTCAAATGTAGTTTAAATCTACACATAACCAAGTGTGGCAGGGTACACCCCTCCCCTGTGGGTCTTTTGTTTATTTTGAATTTCTGTTGTTATTATGTAAAATAAATGTCTGTTGTGCATGGGTGTTTAAGGTCAGCAGGGAAGGGTTCATTGCCTTCCCTGCCAAATCAGTTCACATGGAGAATGTGCCTGGGCTCCATTAACAAGCAATTGAGCCCAGGCACAGCTGCATAAAAGAGGCAAGGATCTCTCACTCAGGGTTGGATTTTGTTCAGAGGAGGAACAAAAGTGAACCAAACAATAACAACTGCTACCCATGCTGGCTCTGTTTTTGTTCACTGTGTTTATTTAATGTCTGTTTTGGCCACCGTGCCCTTTTGTTTTTGTGAAAGTCTTGTTTTTTTATTCATTTATGAAATAAATGCATATCAGCGCTTCAACCTGGAGTTGTGTCTGTCTCTTCCTCGTCTGACGTCACCCAAAAGCCATGCTGTTCACACCAAGCCATAATAATGTGCGATTTTGTAGAACTCATCTACTAGTAAGCATTAGAAGTAGCAAGACAATATGCTATACAGAACCTGCAATATATACTTGATATTTACATCCACTACAGTGCAGGACCACGACGAATAGAGCATGTCAGTGAAATGCTTAGTCTGCAAAGCTCTTGTAGAATTGATTAATGTGCACATGAACTGCTACAAACAAACTCATATATCCTGTGTTACCCCATTGTCAGATGGAAACAGGATATATATGTATTTCCAAAAAAGTTTACAGATATATTGTTAACAGAAATTTTATAAGTCATATACTATTTGTTTTTCACAGGAAAAACCTTGCTTTTTCTTACCTTGTACAATGTCACAATGTCTACTTGAATGTGCTCCAAAATACAATATATGCATGGTGGGTGACATTTTAAACGACTTCAGTGGCACTGCATTCTGGGTTTTTTATGTTGCTTTTACATCAAAGCTAGCTGTTAGCATGTTATTTGGTTATTATATGACAACCAGAAAATGGCAGGCAAGAATTATTGTATATTTATTTGATTTTTATTTTCTAAAGAGCAACATGAATAAAAATACTCAATATCACAAATCAAGGAACAGAGAAACAAAAGTATAGACCATATGTAAATTATATTTACATGTCACAGAACCATTCCCACTGTTTCTTGAAACAAAAGCAGATTTTTTTTAAAGCTTTAATATACTGCATTAGCTTTTTAAAAAGTCCTTGAAAACAAGCTATTTAGGTGTTATCTGTATACTATTGTAAGCACTTAGAGATATTAAATAATGCATGACATATAATTTACAGTAAATCATGATTCTGAAAGAGAAGTACTGTAGAATCTGTAATTAATAACATCTGTAACATATGTTAACAACCCACTGTAAATGTAATGACATGTTGTACAGCAATGTGAAGGCTATAAAAAAAAAAAAATCTTGCTTGACCACTATTTTTTCTTTTTTAATTGTCATTGAGGCCATCTGGCCATCAAGTTGAAGAACATTTAGCTCCCTTCTGAAAACATTTAACTGTGTTGCAACTCAACACTACAAAGCAGGCACTGCTTTCATTAAAACTAATAAGAATAATTTTTTGAACATCACATCATCATACCTAACCTTTTCAGTCTCATCCAATAATATCAAAAGGAGCTGTCTATTCAGCACCATGGTGCAATTAACATATAAGGTCAATGTATGGAATGTAGAAAGAGAGTGTTGCTGCAAGAATCATACATATTTCAGCAGAACAGTGCTGTGAAACTTGAGTCATGATAACAAGAATACTGGAAAGTTTAAAGCCACAGTGGCAGCCAAATGTAAGGCTGCATAAACGTGTCCTGTAGATCCACCTTGCATATAGTGCTGTGCCTTTAAGATATAATCAGCATACAAAGCCTAATGTTCACAGAAGGAGAAACAGAATTTTAGCTTGACTATTTAGCACTAATATCAACAGCAATGGATGTTTGTTTTCAATAATAAATGCTGGAAACACAGTGACAGTATTAAAAACTGTAGAGCAAATAAGAGACCCAGTAGTTGCAGCCCCTAGATAATATAGCAATTCATATATTAAGTGTTCTTGTTGAGAAATGTATTGCAAGAAGAACAAGACTTCCCATCCACAAAAAAGTAGTTTTATAAATCCTATAACATTGTAATTTTACAGATAGCACACCCAGTTCTTGAAATAAAGGTAAGTTCATCTGATTGCAGGTAATTTGAATCCAGTATGTCATGTTAATAAAATCTCATAAACCTTGAGTGGGTGTTATCGAAGGTGTAAATCATCATTTTAAAGGAATGAATCAGAAATGTATTATGTTTACACTGATTTATTTGTGTACTCTTGCAGACTTGTTAAGCAATAGAACTGGAACGTGTAGAAAATATTTTATACTTACACATAACATGCATTTACAAAATTCTGCTAATCATTATACCATTTGTTTGCATATGTGCATCAACTTTCATAACAGATATGGTGGAATTGAAAGGGTTAAAGGATTATGTACTATACTGTTCATCATAATGTGTTGGAGTGCAGAAAGATCTCTGGAAAATTTACAAAACACCTCAATAGAACTACATTATTCATATTATAATCCCCAGACTAAGATT